>NC_060186.1:32822893-32825393 GCF_021184085.1 Oncorhynchus gorbuscha | reverse complement strand
ACTCGCTGGTTCAGCATCGCACAACATTTATTAATTTCTTCCTTGTTTAAAACATCTGTCATTTTAACCGGTGCATAGGTCACATTCAGACGAATCCTGTGACCCTTGTGGGGGTCGTAGAGCAAAACCGAGAACGGCATTGTGTTTGTGAGAGTCTCCCCTTTCCATGGAATGGTCAAACCATTTTGTAGGTCAAACAGTTCGGAAGCTACAGCCATTTGTATGAGAAGACAGATTTCCGGGATGTGTCATGTTTTGACTAACATTGCTCTCGTTCTGCCGCATTTCACCAAAGATGCAGAGATGTGACATCAGCGGTTATGGAGGTTTGAGAAGTATCCAGTGCAAAATAAGTCACATTTCTGGATTAAAACAGACAGATTCCAATGGGGATTTTTTTATTTTATTTACGTACCGGTGTCAATCGGATCAAATGAAATGAGATCCAATTGATTTTGATGTCTACTTTTTAATTATTTTAATCTACATTTCTTCATTTGTTTCTTGATGTTACAGCTAATGAAGATTGAATCTGAAAGAGTCATCAGATAAATTACAGAGTATTTGAACTCAAACCTGGTCAACTGCTTGGAAGATAGCTATGCTCACAAGTGTACCACCAACACTCACGTGATTCACTGTGGCCTGGCACAAATCGACCTGTCAATCCAAATCCTCACCGTCATTGCTGGCGACTGCAAAAAGTGTCTTGGATAAAATGGCTCGTTGGTCTAGGGGTATGATTCTCGCTTCGGGTGCGAGAGGTCCCGGGTTCAAATCCCGGACGAGCCCATTTCTTGAGACTTAAACAATCTGATGCAGTCTGTTCTTTGGCAACTGGTTGGAGTGCAGAACGAGGTGGATGAGTGATAAAGGCAATGGACTGCTCATCCATTGTGCTCTGCACTCGCTGGTTCAGCATCGCACAACATTTATTAATTTCTTCCTTGTTTAAAACATCTGTCATTTTAACCGGTGCATAGGTCACATTCAGACGAATCCTGTGACCCTTGTGGGGGTCGTAGAGCAAAACCGAGAACGGCATTGTGTTTGTGAGAGTCTCCCCTTTCCATGGAATGGTCAAACCATTTTGTAGGTCAAACAGTTCGGAAGCTACAGCCATTTGTATGAGAAGACAGATTTCCGGGATGTGTCATGTTTTGACTAACATTGCTCTCGTTCTGCCGCAGTTCACCAAAGATGCAGAGATGTGACATCAGCGGTTATGGAGGTTTGAGAAGTATCCAGTGCAAAATAAGTCACATTTCTGGATTAAAACAGACAGATTCCAATGGGGACTTTTTATTTTATTTATGTATCGGTGCGTCAATCGGATCAAATGAAATGAGATCCAATTGATTTTGATGTCTACTTTTTAATTTTTTTAATCTACATTTCTTCATTTGTTTCTTGATGTTACAGCTAATGAAGATTGAATCTGAAAGAGTCATCAGATAAATTACAGAGTATTTGAACTCAAACCTGGTCAACTGCTTGGAAGATAGCTATGCTCACAAGTATACCACCAACACTCACGTGATTCACTGTGGCCTGGCAAATCGACCTGTCAATCCAAATCCTCACCGTCATTGCTGGCGACTGCAAAAAGTGTCTTGGATAAAATGGCTCGTTGGTCTAGGGGTATGATTCTCGCTTCGGGTGCGAGAGGTCCCGGGTTCAAATCCCGGACGAGCCCATTTCTTGAGACTTAAACAATTTGAGACAGTCTGTTCTTTGGCAACTGGTTGGAGTGCAGAACGAGGTGGATGAGTGATAAAGGCAATGGACTGCTCATCCATTGTGCTCTGCACTCGCTGGTTCAGCATCACACAACATTTATTAATTTCTTCCTTGTTTAAAACATCTGTCATTTTAACCGGTGCATAGGTCACATTCAGACGAATCCTGTGACCCTTGTGGGGGTCGTAGAGCAAAACCGAGAACGGCATTGTGTTTGTGAGAGTCTCCCCTTTCCATGGAATGGTCAAACCATTTTGTAGGTCAAACAGTTCGGAAGCTACAGCCATTTGTATGAGAAGACAGATTTCCGGGATGTGTCATGTTTTGACTAACATTGCTCTCGTTCTGCCGCATTTCACCAAAGATGCAGAGATGTGACATCAGCGGTTATGGAGGTTTGAGAAGTATCCAGTGCAAAATAAGTCACATTTCTGGATTAAAACAGACAGATTCCAATGGGGATTTTTTTTTTATTTACGTACCGGTGCGTCAATCGGATCAAATGAAATGAGATCCAATTGATTTTGATGTCTACTTTTTAATTATTTTAATCTACATTTCTTCATTTGTTTCTTGATGTTACAGCTAATGAAGATTGAATCTGAAAGAGTCATCAGATAAATTACAGAGTATTTGAACTCAAACCTGGTCAACTGCTTGGAAGATAGCTATGCTCACAAGTATACCACCAACACTCACGTGATTCACTGTGGCCTGGCACAAATCGACCTGTCAATCCAAATCCTCACCGTCATTGCTG